>NC_137082.1:19522510-19550010 GCF_951640355.1 Cnephaeus nilssonii
TTATGTAGTATACTTCTTTGTGTGTGTGTGTTTCTCTTTACCAGGTTAGGGAAGGTTTCAGTCATTATTTCTTCAAACAGGTTCTCAATCCCTTACTCTTTCTTCCCCTGCTGGTACCCTTTTGATATAGATGTTGTTATGCTTGATGTTGTCCCAGGGGTCCTTTAGACTTTCCTAATTTTTTAAAATCATTTTTTTTTCTTTTTGTTGCTCTGCTTGGGTGTTTTCTGTTAACTCGTCCTCTAAATCACTTAATCTATCCTCTGCTTCATCTAACCTGCTGCTGATTCCTTTTAGTGAGTTCTTCATTTCAGATGTTCATTTCTGACTGGTTTTAATGGTTTCTATGTCCTTTTTAATGCTTACTATCTCTTTGTTTAAATTATCACTGAGATCATTCATTCTTCTCCTAAGGTCCTTGTGCATCCTTATAAACATTGATTTGAACTTTCCATCTGGTACCTTTGTTGCTTCCACTTCATTTCATTATTTTTCTCAGGATTTCTCTTGTTCTTTCATTTGTGGCATGTGTTTTCTCCACATATCGTCTCCATTTTTGTTTTTCTCTGTGCACTTGGTAGATATGCTATGCCTCTCAAACTTGTTATGATGACTTTATGATGTATGTGTCTTATGGGGCTCAGTGGTACAATCTTCCAGGTCACCTGAGCCAGATGCTGCAGAAATATTTCTTGTATGGGTTATGTATGCCCTTCTGTTGTATTTTAGTCTTGAATGCTATTGATCTGTTCATGGGTAGAGTTAGCCCTCAGTCTGACTGATGATCTGGATAGGCCTCAATCGCCGTGTATGAGCTGCTGTTTGAGAGCTGACCCCTTGGTGTTGCTCCCAGCAGGGTCTGATGCTTGCTGCAACATTCTGTAAATATGTATTCCAAAGTTACATATATTTTTGAGTCACATTCATTTTTGAAAACTTGAACCAGTAGAGGGCATGTCATAGAGCTCCAGTGCTGGTTGATTGGGGGTACTAATCTGGGCTTAGGCTGTGTCGTCCTATATGGAGTCATGGTAGCTATGGGAGGCAATCATCACTTTAGGCAATGGCATTTCTAGGAGACCACACCCTGTATCCCTAATTATAAAGCTAAGTGGACAGAAGGAGAATCCCTAAAAGGCTGGATTTCTTATCCCAGCCATGCTTGACCCAGCACTGAAAGATTCTAAAAAATAATACTTGTGCATCCATCTCCCCCAACACTTACTGAGTCTGGGCAAGTTATAATGGAGTACTTGCTGCATTTTGAAATGCTGACTCTGCTGGGCTGCTAGAAACAGAGAGAGAAATAAAATAAACCTTGGTAAAATTGATCCTGGCCTCTGCTGATGAAAAATGCAGCACCATGTGGCCAAAGCACACGTTTGAAGTGTGGTTCCTCTATATACCTGCTTTCATTTACCAGAGGTCAAAATCTGGCAGTTCATGGTTGAATTTGGCCAGCAAACATGTTTGATTTAGCTAGTAAGAGTGCGGAATTATTATTTTTCTTGGTGTATCAAGCCCTCTCTAGTTCACCATTCTACTACTGTCACTATCACTTCAACTTTCCCTCTCTCACTTGATTGATATCTTTTATCTGACTGTCCCTGGAGTGATGTAAGTCTGCAACCACCCTGAGACTCATTCTCCTTATTCTTCTTGTATCCTGCCAAATACTAATGATGTCTATTTCACAGAGTTTTGGTGAAAATTGAATGCAATAATGTGGATAACATACGCAGCATGAGGTTAGCCCTTAATCACCCTTTCTCTTCCTTTTCTTGCCCTCGCTTTTTTTGCTTTCCCTTTTCTCTTGCCCAGTTCTCATTTCTCTCCCTCTTTTATATTTTGTGATGCTTTGATATTTACTTTATCTCTTTGGCAAACTTCAAACAGGTTTTCGTTAGTCAATGGGAACACCATGTTTTCTGGCTTATCCTGAAGTGAAAGTTGTATTAAATATGTCTTCTGGTCTCCCACAATTTCTGTATTGAATGAGACATTGAAAAAGCACAAAAGTGATTCAGCACTGAGTTAGTCATACCCTGAGCCCAGATGAGATTCATTGCTCTGCTCTGTATCAATCCAGCAGGTGGTTGAAGATGATGGCCATGCATCTCACCCAGAGGTTTTATAGGTAGTGAAGTTAGACTGCCTCACTGTAAGAATAGGAAATAAAAGAAAATGTAATTCTAGTTTCTTCAGAGCCACCTAAATAGGTACATAGCCCAAGAATAAAGTAGCAAGAGGAGAGTTAGCAGGGGTGGTTAGAACTCAAAGCAAGCATAGGGACAAAGCCTTCTAACTAGCCCTTTTCTTTTACAGTTAAGTTAATGGAGGCTTATTAGGTTATGGGACTTCCTCAAGGCACATGAGTATTCAGTGCTAGCAATCTTGGCACTATGTGCCCAGTTTTCATTCCTCACCCTGCAACCTCATTGACCTCAAGGGTCCAGAAGGTGTTCAGTGTTTGCATTTTGAATAACAAGAATTGAAATGGAATTTATTAGGGGCAAATGTTACTTAATCAATGAAGATATTATTCAGTAACTGTGAAAAGAAACAAGATGGCATTGCCACAATATTCACATAATCCAGGGGGAAGGGAGTTCAACCTTCTTTTAATTCATTAATATCTAGGATCAGCCCTGATTTAGATACCTACCCACTGTAAACTTGAAAATATCATTTAATTTCCTTAAGCATTTTTTCCCTCATTTGCAGAGTAAAGATAGTTATTTCTGATCTGCCTGCTTCAAAATCATATTATGAGTATCCAGAAATATAGACAATTTAGTGCAACAAAAACATGTACTGTCCATCTTCTATATGCCAGGCATCAGAGATTCAAAGATGAATACAGGTAAGATATACTGCCTATGCAAATGATGAAATATTATGAGTGCATAAGAGAACAAATCATTATTCTTACCACCTTTTCCCTGGAAGCAGTAGGTAAAAAGACATCTGTTGGTGCCTCCATCACCCACACAGCTTAGAGCTCTAGGATTTGTTGCTTTCAGTAGTTACTGAGCACAGAGTATGTTATCCAATGGTGGTTGTTGAAAACAGTGTTTCTGATAATTTTTTCTGCATATACTAGTGTGTGTGTGTGTGTGTGTGTGTGTTTCAGGAGTGATTCATATATTGTTCTTGATCAAGAATCATGATTCATGAAGGGAAGTATAAGACAGAATATTAAGGAACAAGGACTGAATTACTCAAGTTGCTTCATTCCCAGCTTGCTTTAAGACTCTGGATGACTCCCTCAATTTTTCTGAGTTTGAATTTCCCCCATTCTACTCAGAAGAAGAATCTTGCCCTGTCTGCCCCAGAGGTTTCTTGGGATGTCAAGATGGCAATGGGTATGGAAGCATAAGTGCTAAAAATGAAAAGGTTAGCATCAGGCCTGCCACCTATTTTCTACCTTTACTTGGGACATTTGGGAAAGAAATTGATGAATTGGACAAAGTCCCTTGCAAACGCACTAGTAACCAGACTTCCTAGAAAACACACTAGTAGCATTTACCAACAGAAAGATAAAGGAGAATCCTTGTCTGTAAGCTCCTTTTACTACGCTATACCTAGTCTGTGTCAGTTGCTTATTGTAAACTAGAGGCCCAATGCACGAATTTGTATATGGGGGGGGGGGGGTCGGGAGGAGGAAACAACGGGAGCTTGGCCAGCTGGCCTGCCCTGATCAGAGCCCAATCAGGGCCAGGCTGGCTGGGGGGAGGTGCCGTGGGCAATTGGCTGGCAGGCCCCACCCCTGATTGGGATAGGGGGACCAATTAGGGGTCATCAGCTGGGGGAGGGGCTGTGGGAGGTTGGCCAGCCAGCCCCACCCCTGATTGGTGTGGGGGGGACTGATCAGGGGCGGAGCTGGAGGCCGTGGGCCAATCGGGGTGGTAGGGGCTGATTGGGGGTGGGGCCAGCCATGGGGAGGTGGACCAGCTGGCCCCGCCCCTGAATGGGGTTTGGGGGGGCGGGGGCTGATCCAGGGCCAGCGGCCTGGGAGAGGGGCCATGGGTGTTTGGCTGGCCAGCCCTAACCCCTGATCGGGGTGGGGGGGCTGATCTGGGGTGGGGCTGGGTAGGGGGAGGGGCTGTAGGAGGTTGGCTGACCAGCCCTGCCCCCTATTGGGGTGGGGGGCTATCAGGGGTGGGGCCAGCTTGGGGAGGGGCTGTGGGCCTATCAAGCTTGTGGGGGCCCATCGGGGGCGGGGCCGGCTGAGGGGAGGGGCTGCAGGAGGTTGGCCAGCCAGCCCTGCCTCCTATTAGGGTGGGGGGTGCGATTAAGGGCAGGACTGGCAGGGGGAAAGGGCCATGGGGGGTGTAGGCTGGCCGCCATGCCCGTCCCCCCCCCCCCCCCCCCGCCCCGATCGGGCTGGTTCGCTGGCTGCAGTGGGCGTCATAGTGACCAGTCATTCTGGTCATTACGGTGTTCCAGTTGCTGGCTTTTTGCATATGTAGATAAGCCCCAAATTTTTGTATTTATGGCTCACTGGAAAATATTCCATAAGCTATGTAATTTATTTTCAAGTTGCTGTGTCTTGCTATTGCTTGTAAACTAATCAAAAGAAAATTTAGTACTAGTTCTGATCAGTGAATGAGGCTGAATCTCATTTGTGTTATCTTTGTGTTTTGTCAGATGCCATCATAGGTAAGGTATGAAGAGATATAGGCATAAAGGTATAGGTATGTATAGAAAGAGGTTTTCCATAATTGAAATGGCTCCTCTGTTCAAGCAACATACAAGATGCTGTTCCTAACCCTCACATGTGAAACTTGAGCCAGAACAGCCCCAATTCAGGAGAGAATGGGCAATTGGGGAGCTGTGTTGATAGTCTTAGATCTTTCCGAGAGACCACTACTGGGCTGTGTCTTGCTATTTCTGCTAAACTTTGAATCATAAATAATTTTGGAACTTGGTATCATCAGTGGTTCAAGTAGAATCTCATTTGTGTTACCTTTGTGCTTTCCCAGGTGCCCTCACAGATAAGGCACTGTTATTGCATCAATTTTGAGGAAACATCTGTAAAAGCCAATCCAATCTTTAGGGTAAAGTTTTTGTGTATGTGTGAGGTACATACACATGATAACAAAAAACTCAAACTTGACACAGTAATAGGCCCAAGAAGCTGAGGGAGAAAGGAAATGCCCTGGACTTAGCTGATGTTATTACAATAGAAGAAGCAATAAGTTAGAGACAGCTCTCCAGAGAGTCCCTTCATCAGTTGGTCCACACAATGGGTGTGCTCACCAATGTCCATTGTCATAGATATTTCACTTGATCATTCTTTATTGTTAGACTTTCCCTCTCAACTAGCCCCAACCAGCCCACAAACCACTTATGGGCTCTTCTGATATTCATGAGGGCAATGGCATTCTACACTATTGCCTTCCCCTTCCCCTATCATTTATTTTAAAGTATATGTACAACTCAGTGAGTACCAGGAGGTGAGCCTGGACTCCTCTGCTCCCTGTTTTCACACATTGTCCATTGCCATTTTGAAAGCCAAGATTTAGATGCAAGAGAGATATTCTCTTTAGTCTAAATATTTTTTAGGAAAATTAACCCAAAAGGCAAGAAAGAAAGATTTTATCTCCTTGGAACCCCTAAAGGCTTACTTTGCAGGCCCCAGACAGAGAGAGACTTGGAGAGAACCGTGGTTCTGCAGTGCTTTTAGAATTACCTGCAGTGCTTTTAGAAAATACTATGTCTGGATTTGCTTTAGACTAGTTAAATGAGAGCTTCTAGGAGTAAGGCATAAACATGTAATGTTTCCTAGGTGATTCTAATGAGTAGCTATAGTTTCGTATCACTGGTGTAGAAGTTTTGTGATCATTTGTTATGATCCTTATGAAAAGAGTCAGGCAATACGTGCACTTTGGGGCATAAAGTGGCTCAGGGCTGAAATGTTTGCTATTGTAAGAAAAGCTACAAAAACTGGCAACCTGGCTGTAGACCAGAGCATTTTCAGTCTATCTATGAAATAATTTCTTCGATGTTTATGGCACTAACAAATCCTGAGATGGTACTGCCTTATGAGAGCATGCTTAATGACCTGAGTCCATTCTGATTTGACTCCTCCTTTTGCAAGTTTATCAAATTGAGAAGGAAATTTATTTTTTATTTTTTTACTAGAGACCTGTTGCACAACATTTGTGCATTGGGGGGGGGAGGGGTGGCCTCAGCCTGGCCTGCACCCTCTTGCAGTCTGGGACCCTTTGGGTGATGTCCACCTGCCAGCTTAGGCCTGCTTTCTGTAGGGTCCTTAGCACTGCTGCAGAGGCAGAAGAGGCTTCCGCCACCACTGCTGTGCTTGCCAGCTGTGAGCCCAGCTTCTGGCTGAGTGGCAGTCCACCTGTGGGAGTGCACTGACCACCAGGGAGCAGCTCCTGCATTGAGATGGTCAGTGGGTGTCATAGCGACCGGTTGTTCTGTCGTTCAGTCTATTTGCATATTAGGGTTTTATTATATAGGGTTTTTATTTTTATTTATTTATTTATTTTTTACCATTTAACAAAATGACCTTCAAGGGGGACCTTATTAGAAAGTGTGAGATCCACATTATATCAGGGACATGACCCTCTCCACTTCCTTCCCACTCATGGAAGAGCTGACACTTCTGTTCTCAGGAGAAAAAGCACTGAATTTATATCTTATTCCAGAAATTCTTAACTCTGCAGCCAACTGATTCACTTTAAGGATCCAAGTGGGAGACATACTTGTAGTCAATGTCTGTGCATAGGGATTTTTCTATGCACAATTTTGCTCTTAAAGATAATGGACTAAGGCCCACTTTAATTAAATGCATAGGGAACACTAATCCACTTTGAAAGGCACCACTAATCCTCTTATTGGTGGCCAAGGAATGTAGGTAGTAATGGGACTTTTAAGAGAACAGGCACAATAAGGAGACCCTTTTCAGAAAATATCTACTCTTGGAACAGGAGCTGTATTGTATCTATGCCCCATGGCCAATGAGTACCAAGCAACCCCAAAGCTAATTAATGATACCCTGCCTAACTTATGGCTGTCTTTACAAGGAGTTATGTATATGATATAAGCATTTTTGGGTAAGCAAATGGCATGTTAAAATTATGGACCTATTTATAATTTGGTTCTCATGCTCAATTATACATTAGTTTGGTCTTATGTTAATAAACATTTGTTTATGTACTCCAAACCTCAAGTTATTTTTGGATATTTTATTATGGCTTTGTATTTCAGTTCCATGGGAAACTTTAAAAAAGTTATATGCTGCTGCATTTATTGTTGTCATTATGAATAGTTTTTGGCACTATTTTTTTCTTCCTTAAATAGACACTGGATTTTCTATAGCAAATTACTCACCCATAAAATATAATCATTATTCAGAAAATTTTTGAATCATGTCAGTAGAGGAAAGAAAAGTATATCTTCACCAATTTTATTAGCAAAATAACTTAGCTGTCTAAGAAACAGTCCATGGGGGAAGATCTTTAAAAATACAAGCCTCATCCCTTACCAACTTGAGAATCTTCTCTGCAAACCTTGCAATACTCAATTAAAAATAGAAAAACACAAATAAACAAACAAAAACTCCTCGTGTGATTTCAATAGATTTAATAATCTATATTTGACAATTAATTATGAGCTCAGTTGGAGGCTGAGGTGAAGAGAATAAACTGACATTCCACTCTCTTATTAGTTATAATGATTTTATGAGATAGAGATCATTATATTCATTTTATAATTTAGAAAACTGTCTGAGTCACACAACTAATACAACTAGTGAATTAGAAATTCAAACCCTGGGGTTTCCTTGAAGCTAGTTGCTAACTCTAAGGAAGAGTAATGTGAATGAAGAAGGTCTGGACTAATATATAGATCTATAATAATAAAAGTGTAATATGCTAATTAGACCAGATATCCTTCTGGATGAAGCCAGAGCTGCGAGGGAAGCCCGGGTCCTGGGTGCCAGAGGGAAGCCAGTGCCATCAGCCGGGGGAAGGAAGGCCTACTCTTGCACAAATTTCGTGCACCAGGCCTCTAATATATATATATATATATATATACATATATATATATATATATATATATATATACACACACACACATACACACACACACACACACACACACACACACATACACACACACTAGAGGCCCGGTGCACGATATTCGTGCACGGAGTGGGTGGTGTCCCTCAGCCCAGCCTGTACCCTCTCCAATCTGGGACCCCTCGAGGGAGTTCCGACTGCCCGTTTAGGCCCGATTCTGGTGGGATTGGGCCTAAACGGGCAGTCGGACATCCCTCTCACAATCCAGGACTGCTGGCTCCAAACTGCTCACCTGCCTGCCTTCCTGATTGCCCCTAACCGCTTCTGCCTGCCAGCCTGATCACCCCCTAACCACTCCCCTGCCAGCCTGATTGATGCCTAACTGCTCCCCTGCCAGCCTGTTTGCCCCCAACTTCCCTCCTCTGCCAGCCTGGTCACCCCTAACTTCCCTCCCCTGCAGGATTGATCGCCTCCAACTGCCCTCCCTTGCAGGCCTGGTCCCTCTCAACTGCCCTCCCTTGCAAACCTGGTGCCTCCCAACTTCCCTCCCCTGCTGGCCATCTTGTGGTGGCCATCTTGTGTCCACATGGGGGCAGGATCTTTGACCACATGGGGGCAGACATATTGTGTGTTGCAGTGATGATCAATCTGCATATTACTCTTTTATTAGATAGGATAGAGGCCTGGTGCACGGGTGGGGGCCAGCTGGTTTGCCCTGAAGGGTGTCCTGGATCAGGTGGGGGTTCCCTTGGGGCGTGGGGCAGCCTGAGCGAGGGGCCTGTGGTGGTTTGCAGGCTGGCCACGCCCCCTGGCAACCTAAGCGGAGGCCCTGGTATCTGGAATTTATTTTCCTTCTACAATTGAAACTTTGTAGCCTGGAGCGGAGCCAAGCCTGCTATTCCCTCTGGGGCGGCAGCCATTTCTGTGGCAGTTAATTCACCTTCTACAATTGAAACTTTGTAGCCTTAAGTGGGTGAGCCCGGCCAGGTTGTGCGGAAAGCTTTGCTTCCCCTGTTGCCGCCAGCAACCCTGGCCTGCTCTCTTAAGCTCCATTCTGCTGCCATTTGTTTGAATTTGTTTACCTTCTATAATTGAAACTTTGTAGCTTGAGTGGAGGCTTAGGCCTGCAACGGCTATGGAAAGCTTGGCTTGCTCTGTTACCTAGGAAACCTTGCTCTCTGTGGCTGTAGCCATCTTGGATAGGGTTAATTTGCATACTCGCCTTGATTGGCTGGTGGGCGTGGCTTGGCTGGTGGGCGTGGCTTATGTAGCGGAGTGATGGTTAATTTGCATATTACCATTTTATTAGAGAAGATATATATATATACTGAAGGCATTGGAAAATGACCCCTAAACAGGCTGAAACTGCAATGAATTCTACTGTTTAAACAAAGGACCAGCACTAAGTGACTATTCTATACTTTTACAACTTTTAAGCTGAGGAAAGGCCCCATGCAGCACCATGTGGGTAGGCTAATACTTGATAAAACTCACAATCTTACTGGTTTGAGACACTGAAGGAAAGGGCTACCCAGTCACTGCAAAGAGAGGGGGAATCCTGAAAAGCTGATAACCAGAAAGGGGGAGCCCCAAATAATTGTATAAACTCATCTCAGTTATCTTATTGGCCCATCAACCATGGTTATATAGGACAGAAGCCAAGTATCCCAGCTAAGGTTAAAAGAACTGATCCAAGATTTGAATTTCCACCCACTCCAGGGAGAATAGAGTTTTGAGCATCCAGTGTCTACAATATACCATTCACAATGCTCAGAATATAATCTAAAATTACTGGATATACAAAGAAACAGTAAAACAATTTATACTCAATAGAAAAGGCATTAAATGAAAACCAATCTCAAGAAAGATGAGTTTTATGTATATTTCTTTCTTGAAGAACAATGGCAGCCAGGACAGGGGAAGTAAGCTGGCAAAGGTAATATTCAGGCTAAGGTATAACTTATCTGTGGGAATGGAGGAAATTATTGGTGACAACTAGAAGTCCTATGGGTGATTGGAATAATCTAGCTCTCTATCCCTCGTGTCTCTCCAAATATTGTAACTCAACAGCAGGTCTTCCCAGACAGAAACAGTGATAACTGGTCAGACAGATGCAAGGTTTGGGCTGGCATTGTTCACCATGGTGCCTTGATCATGTTTGGTTCTAGAGCCAATATTGTCTCAGAGTGAGGTTGGAATCAGTGGGAATGGGTGACTACAGTGCCAAATGTTGTGGATTTGTATAGAATGCTCAGTTTTACAGATTATAATAAAGAGAGTGTAGAGGGACAAGGAAAAAAAAGAGTTAATTATCAAAGTTTTAGGAATGCCAATATTAACTGATCAGAGAGAAGAAGGTGAGTCTATAGCAGAAACAGAGAAGGGTCGGGAGTGGGAAGAAAACTAAGACAGTGTTGAGTCATAAAAGTCAAGAAAGAACTGCCTCTATGTCTTTTGGTGTTTCTCCAGAGGTGAAGCTAGCAACAGGTCTCCCAGATAGAAGCAGTGCTCGTGGTTAAATAGATACAAAAATTAGGATTGTCTGATTTCCATGGGGTCCTGGTTATGCTAACAGAATATTTCAAGGAGGAGGGAAAGATCCATAGTTTTGAGTGTTGCTGAGAGATCAAGTAGGGTGGTCAATATTTGTGCCCCATTTTGCTCACTTACAGATTGGACAAAGTTCAGATTTTATCAGCTCCTATTAGCAAAGGCATTCTGTAAACAAAGTACAAATAAAGTACTGAGATGATAATATACTCTATACATTAAACTTTTAATTCAATTTTAAGACATTTTAAAGTATTGTTATGTAATTCATCCTTCACTCTGTGAGGGATATCATTGAAATCTTAAGCGTGCTAACAAATTTCTAGAATTTTTTATATATGTACTTTCAAATTTGCTATTTAAAAAATGTTTGGGTCCCTGCTCTGCAGATGACATTGCTCAGAGCCACAGTCTTGGCAGCTCACTCTGTTCCCACTCCCAGCCGAAGTCAACCAATTTGTGTAACTCAGCACATCAAGACTGAGGTAGGGCTCAGGCTATAGCTTCTTCAAGCAGCTTTCCATCAAAGTTTTAAAAGACAGCAGAAAATGTAAGTGTTTTTGGCACTGGAGAAAAAAGATGTAGTTTAAGGATTATTCTTTCACAAAATTATTCTAGAATGTACATGCTAGGGAAAAGACTTCACTCACTATAATGACTCTGGAAGCAAGTTCACCCATGGAAAGACATTTTATGATGAAAACATCACGGAATCATATGAGTTCTGGAATCTTATCCATGAAAAAGTATTGACCCAACACAAATGGTTCCTGGTTTTTCACCTACACTGTAAAGACTGATTGGCTGAAGGGCAGTCAGTATATGGTCGTTGGTATGAATATTGTGGAATCTATGAAATACATTGGATCTACCAGGTAAGATTGGTTATACAGTAGGGAGGGAGATCACTATTGCTAAGTGAAGGCAACTCTCATAGATTTATTGTTTGTATTTAAACACTAAATTACTCCTTTGATGGAAAAGAACACCTTCCACCCTAGTCATTCTCATATCCTATAATCTTTGGGCTGTAACCATTTGCTGTCGTTTTTTAGGTTGCACATCTTTTGTACTTCCTTCCAAGTCTAGATTAACTTTATAATGAATTGTATTATTATTAACTAAAAGCTAAACAAGAAACAATATGCTATGTTCCTACAGAGGTCAGCCCTCTTATTCTCTTAAAAACAACCAAAAGGCAGTAGAACAAACAACAACATGGCAAACAGTTTCCCCATCATTGTTATGGCAGGGAAACTTTCACTCCCAACATGCAGGAGATTAAAATTATTCTATTAAAATTGTACCCTTAGAATCTCAGATTTTCTTCAATTTATTTTTTCTCTTTCCAGAAATCTCTGTCCAGTTTACACTCTCTGTCAGCCAACTTTTGACACCTGACAGCATGTGTGATCTCAGAGGCCACACTGTCTGTAGGTGAGCAGAGCAGACACATGGTACAGCTACTTAAGTACCTTGACACACTTGAGTTATCCATAAGGTTCTTAGTAGGCAGGTACCTTTATGTCTTATGAAATTTTGAGTGGGAACATGAAAACTAATTCTAAATATTTGAAAGGCTGGTGAAAGAAGGCACAGCTTTTTCTGTTCCACCTAAGAAGACAAAGCTAGGAACAAATGGTAGAAGTTTGGTAGGAAAAATTTCAACTCAATTTAAAGAAAGATCTGCTAACTCTCAAAGCTTGATTCTGTGAACTACTCCATCACAGGGCCTGAGGTAATATAACCATCAAGCAAATTGTGAAGAAGGTCCTACAATGGGACCATGTTTGCAACAGAAAACGTATAAGATCCCTTGATCTATTAATGTACCTCTGCTCTTAGAAGAGTATCACAGCAAGATGACCCACAATTACTACCATGGATGTTGCATGGATGAGTTCTCACTACCTTGTTCTCAATCACAGTCTTTGAAGTTTAATCATTATTAAAGTTATCAAAGCATTATTAAAATATCCTAAAATGTACCTATTCAGACTCCATAATGGAAGTGTCATTTCTTTTCATGGATTTACTTTATTATATTTGCTTTCTTTATGTTTCTCTGTGCTTCTTAGAGACAAGTCTCTGATTACAACAAAAAAGATCTTGTGAAAAAGGAATGCATGTCAAATTGACATTTCTATTTTTTATTATTAAGCAAACTCAGAAGGAAAGTTAATTATGCCTAAGTTTATGGTCAAGATATTTTGTTCTGTAAATAATTTTCCATATATTTTATTTCTCCTTGAAGTATTAAGAGTACATGGTTATTGGAGAACTCTGATTGGGGTGAACTAGGCTCTCTCATGTCTCTTTGATAGCCTTTGCCAATTCTTCTACTTGACTTCCAATAATATGATTAAGCATATGTTCAGAGTTTTACCCTCAGGCTTTCCTGAAGGATAAGCTTATGAAAAAAGTAACAAGTGTTTTCTTCATTTTTAAATTGATTTTTAGAGACAGATGAAGAGCGGGGGGGGGGGGGAGAGAGAAAGAGAGAGAGATGTGAGAGTGCAACATCAATCAGCTTTCTGCATCTTCCTGCCAGGATTGAGCCTGCAATCCCTCTTGATGGAGAATTGAACCCTACCAGTGCATGGGATGATGCCCAACCAACTGAGCCACACTGGCCAGGGCAACAAGCAATTTCTTAACTGTCTAGATTGTCCAAATTTACAATAGAGCACACGGGGTCTCTGAGTGGTAATTTGATTTTAATTCCCATACGAATAAGTGGCAATTAGTTCCTTACAAATAGAATAAAGAAGTTATCAGTTTTTAACATAAAAAAAGTTCTCCTGTAAATTATGCCTTTATCACTGTTGTGGTTTTTAAATTCAGCATTTAAAGAACTCCTACTTCATGCCCAGCTAGGTCAGTGGTTGAGCACCGACCTATGAACTAGAAGGTCACAGTTCAATTCCTGGTCAGAGCTCAATCCCCACTGTGCTGCATTGTGGGGCAAACATCTCTCATCACTGATGTTTCTATCTCTCTCCCTCTTCCTTCCTCTCTGAAATATATATATATATATATATATATATATATATATATATATATATATACACACACACACACACACACACACACACACACACACACACACACATACTTCTGCTTCAAATATTACTAGACTAGAAGTGAGGAGGCCACTGCAAAACGTTTGCTCTTGGGTGCTCTAAATTAGTAGCATATGATAATTTCCTTGAAAACAGGACTTGAAAATCCACACCATAGAAGACACTTAAGTGTTTAATTCTCATTGACAAAATAAGATATAAATCACATGCTCTTTCCCCCCCAAATATCTTGTTCCTAACATTATACAATTTCAATTTTTAATGTGTGTTCTGGGATAATCATATAACTCTCTTTGCTTTTGTCTTCATGCAAAATATCTTGCTGATGAACTTAGAGTTTAAAAAATGAAGGTATTTTTATTTTTAGTCTATTAAATGTTATACTTGATCACAAATAGTACTTAGTATTTTTTATTATAAATTCCCTGTTGAATGTAGGCCAATTTATGTGACTTGTTAAGAAAGTGTGAGCAGAATGACATGTCAATTCTAAGATTAAAAGTGATGATTCTTGCCCTGCCCAGGTGGCTCAGTTGGTTGGAGCATCATCCTGCACACTAAAAAAAAGTTATCGGTTCAGTACCCAGTCAGGGCACATACCTAGGTTGTGAGTTCAGTCCCTAGTCAGGGAGCATATGGGAGGGAACAGATTGATCTCTCTCTCTCCCTTCCTCTTGCTCTAAAAAAATAAAAATAAAACAAAACTTCCTCAGGTGGGGGGGTGGGGGAGAAAGAGTGATGATTCTTCATTATTCCCTCTCCCTCCTGCTGCTGTGACTAGCCTGAGTCTCTGAGTGAAGATGATGTTAAGCAAACCCCTCCACAACTAATCTACAACTAATAAACATTCATTATAAATGAACCTTTGCTGTTCAAATCACTGAGACCTGGGGATTGTTTGCTATTGCAGCATAACCTAGCCTATCCTGACTAGTACACCTTCCTTCAACCATTTAAAAATGATTATTGACAAGTAGCAGCATTTTGAGAAATTTACTAATTGTAACTTAGGCCAGAATTGACAGATAAATCACACTTCTGACTCTGTAATACCACCTTGGAAGAAACTTAGCTACTATAGATCTTTAGTTTACCCATCACTGAGCTAAAACTTGCAAGTGATCCAAACAAAACAAATTTTGTCCCAAACTAGTATCATTTCTCATCTTTCTGCAAAATATTTAGTAAAAAACAAATTTAGTGATAATGAATTTAGTCAATAGTGAATTATAAGTGACTGCCTATATGCTTAAAATATATGAGATTATTCATATAAACAATTGTTAGAAACCAATAAACCATTGCATGGGTTACAGATATCTTATGTTGTTATTATTGCTTATGTTGCTTCATATGAATTTTGAATGAAATCACATTTGCTATGATAAATTTAATCATTTTGAGGGTAAGAGATCTGGCTCTAAACCAAATTCACTAAAATGACATGAGAAAGAAGAGAGTTTTTTAAGTTTGTTAATGGCTTCTTTATCATTCCCATTCTCCTGGGATCCTTCTCTCTCCCTGCTTTGCAAGTTCACCCTGTGTGATCTCACACCTCTCTTTGTTTCTAATAAAGTGATTTAGCAAAGGAAGCATAGACGATTCCCTGGGCTGGTTTGGGGAGTGTGCAAAGAATAAGAATATGTGTTGACTTGAACAGCAGGATCAGCCATGGGTATTTGACTTCAGTGTTTAAAGCATTCTAGGTGGATTGAGGAAGGCATAGTCTGAGAAGAGAAATGATTTCTGGAGTAGAAGAAGAGAACCAAGTTTAGGGTTATAAAAGCAGATTGGAAGGCCAATGGGGAAATTGAGTCAGGGACCAGAAGTGTCAGGAGAGTTGACAATAAGAACCAACAGGGAGTCTAGAGAAAAGCATACTGCTTTCTGCCAGTGTCATTGTTCCAGCTGCAAGCCCTACTCTGCTTGCTTCAGAAATGTCTCAGAGGCATAGCTAGATTCAACTGCCATTTTGTGACCTTCAGGCTGACCTCTACCTTGAGCTTTACACCAGAATTTATAACTATTCTCCTCTTCCAATTCAGTTCTCTTTCCACTACTCTGTCTCAATGAATTACCTCTCTACATCTGTATTCCAAGCCAGAGTCCTTGGAGTTATCCTTAATATCCTCCCTTTCCATCCCTCCCAACCTCTATTTAATTCTGATATTCTTACTTGAGAAATATCTGTTCAGTTTAAACTTCCTCTCTATCCCTATTGTCTCTGGTAGATTTTCCTGGCACCAAACTTTTTCATCTGACATAGGATGCCAGAGTCAACCTCTCATCGGGGAAGTGAATGTGCCAGGATCAGAGATATGACAGAATGGAAAATAAGGGAGTTGTATTTTTCTGAAGAACAAATGAAAACTTAATAATATAGGGGATTTGGGGATTAACAAGTATGAAGAAACCTGCCGAGGGGGTCCTTTCTGCAAGGCTCTTGGTCTCACTCTAGGTGCTAGGAGCCATCATTCCTCTACTTCCAAGAGTCACCACAAATCTACCTACACTCCTCATAATTTTGGTCCAAGAGGGAGACCCAGAGACGCCACTGGGGGCTTTCTCCCCAAGCTCTGGGTGCTGTCAGAGAACCCTCCATTTAATGGAAAAAAATTGATCTCTTACTTTTCAAAAGACCTTGTCTTCATCCCACAGGGGTATGGTATCATTTTGTGGTGTCTACCAGATATACTTGAATAAGGTATGGTGCACCTAATATCTACAGAGATGACACACTAAGAAGCCAGAGATGGGAGGTTGAGGCAGGAAACTGGATCTAAAAGGCAGGTCCTGGAGCTCTCAATCTGAGACTGTCAAGCTTCTGGCATTGCAGAGAGGGTGCATTGGGTGTTTCTAAGCAGGCAGGAAACTCATTCTCATAAAGGGGAAAGTAAAGTGCTCAGATCAAGCGAGGCCAATGCCTGCATTTGAGCAGGGAGGGATAGATTTTGGTGTGTTGCACCCAAAGCCATGTACTTGAATTCACTGTCATAACACCCTGTTGACCTATTAGGAGGCAGAGGTGCAAAGAGACTATATCAGTGGTTCTCTAACACTCTTAAAACTTGCTGAGGATCTCAAAGAGCTTTTGTTTATGTGGGTTATTTCTATCAACACTTATTAGAAATTAAAACATAAGAATTTAAAAAATGCAAGAATGAACAAGCACAGAGAGGCTCCAAGATGGCAGTGAATAAGGTGGGAGGGGCATTCACCTCCTCCCAAGACTAAATGGAATTATAATTAAAACTAGTGGCCTGGTGCATGAAATTCGTGCACATTGAAAGTGGATTAATTAGAGGAAATAATTTAATATTGCTATTTGCCCTTTCTCTATAATAGAAGTGTCAGAGATGAAAGAAAATTAGTAAAATGTATATTTAAACCTTCCTCCTGTCAGAGTCTGGGGCGCACCATGGGACCCAGAGTCAAGTCCCCGCCCACCCACATGCGCCTCAAAATCCCATGAGACCCAGACCCGGCGGGCCACCCCATTGGGCTAGATCCAGACCCAGCCAGTCCCACCTTTGTCAAGTCCTGCCAGGCAGGGGGTGTAGCCTCAGGTCCTCTGGCCTGGCGCCAGGACGGGGGGCGTGGCCTGAGTTCCCCCAGCCCAGACCAGGGTGGGGGGCATGCCTTGAGGTCCCCTGTCAAGCCCTGCCAGGTGGGGGGGAACAGCCTCAGGTCCCTCAGCCCAGCACCAGGATGGGGGCTTAGCTTCAGGTCCCCCATCAAGCCCTGCTGGGCGTGGGGGCGTGGCCTGAGTTCCCCCAACCCAGAACTGGGGGTGCATCTTGAGGTCCCCCATCAAGCCCCGCTGGGTGGGGGGTGTGGCCCGAGGTCTCCTGTCAAGCCCCACCGGGTGGGGGGCATGGCCTTAGGTCCCCTGTCCTGGTGCTGGGCCAGGGGACATGGCCTGAGGTCCACAGCCTGATGCCAGGGCAGGGGGTGCGTCCTGAGGTCCCCTGTCAAGCCCTACGGGGGAGGGGGGGAGGGCGTAGCCTCAGGTCCCTGCTGATTGCTGGTTAAGGCTCCTTATGGGAACTTGGCTTCAGCTGTGGGTGCAGCCATCTTTGTGATGGAGTGATGGTCAATTAGCATATTCCCTCTTTATTAGATAGGATAAGAACAATCAACCTGCATAACCAACTGAAGACTAGCTGAACGAAAGCCTTATAACCAAGGATTAACAGAAGAAGCCACTTTGAGACTGGAGAGAAGGGCAAAGAAAAGCAGTTGAGAAAAGGCAGGCCCCACACCCATGTACAGCGGTTGAGAATTCTGTGCGATATCTCGGCTGGAAGGTTCCCTCTGAGAATTGTGGGGTCTCAACCTAGCCTTGAGCTCCAGAGTTGAGAAGAGGAGCCCACATATCATCTGACTATGAAAACCAGCAGGAATTCTGTCCTCCAGGGAGAGACAGAAGTCTGCTAGAGATACAAGTGCCGTCTTAAAGGGCCAGTGCATAAAATCTCTTTCACAGCCACTCACGCTGGGCTCCAGTGGAGGGAGGATGGAGCAGAGGAGAGTTGTGTGAGGACTGACTGAAGTTTGTGGCTCCAGAAAGAGAGTGGTAAAGGGACAGCTGCCAGCATCCCTGTGCTGAGTCCTGCTCCCACACTATGGAGCACTCCCCTCCTTAGGGCCTCAGCCTAGGGGAATGCTACCTTTATCATTATGTGGTGAACTCGTAATATAATCTACAGATGATGTATTATAGAATTGTACACTTGAAACCTACATAATTTTATTAACTAATGTCACCACAATAAATTCAATAAACACTTTTTAAAAATATTTTTTATTGATTTCGGAGAGGAAAGGAGCGAGAGCAAGAGATAGAAACATCAATGATGAGAGAGAATCATTAATTGGCTGCCTCCTGCACACCCCACCACTGGGGATTCAGCCCACAACTCAGGCATGTGCCCTGCCTGGGAATCGAAATGTGACCTCCTGATTTATAGGTCAACACTCAATCACTGAGCCATGCCCGCTGGGTTCAATAAACATTTTTTAAAAAGAATACATAAGCATGTATTCCATTAGCCATCAGTGTGATCTTGAAGCATACTTTGAAGACTATTGGGTTCGATCCCTTTCTAAAGTGGCGTGGCTGGTAAGTTTCGAGTTGGTGTTTCAACCCAGGTCTGACCCTACATCCATCTTCCTTTTTGTGTTTTTTTGTTTGTTTGTTTGTTTTCTTCCTATCAAAAACTTGGCACTACAAGGGAAACATTCAGAATCTTTACCGAAATACCCAGTAAAAGAGCCAGCCATAGAAACCCACACAGTTGACAGGAGTCATCCCTACTGAAATACCGATTTCTTTGGGTTAATTTGGCATCATGTTTGGTATGGGGCAGTGGTCGGCAAACACATTAGTCAACAGAGCCAAATATCAACAGTACAACGATTGAAATTCCTTTTGAGAGCCAAATTTTTTAAACTTAAACTTATTTTAATGCCACTTCTTCAAAATAGACTCACCCAGGCCGTGGTATTTTGTGGAAGAGCCACACTCAAGGGGCCAAAGAGCCGCATGTGGCTCGCAAGCCACAGTTTGCCGACCACTGGTATGGGGGATTAGCAAACTAACTTGCTGTGGCTTTCAATCTGGTCTCTTCCCTGGGATGCAAGTCTGCTGTGTCCCCACACACAGCCTGATCTGAAGCTCTCAAGAGCTTGATTGTGGGGCATGAGGGCTGACCATCGTGTAAAAGCACGTGGGGCGGCATGAGACAGACTCATTGCTGACTTTATGGCATTGCATTTGATGCTAGGAAATGGTAGGTCATGGCTCAACTGCCTTCCTGCAATCAGAATTACCACAAACTCTCAGCACTGGCCGAAGTATCTCAAGTTAAAAGCAGTTAAATGGAACCCAACTGCTCTTTGTAAGAGCTTTTAGAATCCACAGTGAAAAGCAGCATCTGTGGACCCTGTGCCTCAGCCCCATCCCCACAGACCACTAAACCTGGTTTGAGTCCCTATTATTGAACACCAGCCACTTGGGTGTGGGGAGAAAGGAGCTGCAAACAAGAGCTCGTGGGCATCATGGTGTTGGTCAGCCAAATGCTAGCCCCTAAGCTGTGGGCCTGGGGCAGCTGGGCTGTGAGGATGTTGCAAAGGCACTGTCATCTGAGGAAAGCATGGCTTCATTTCAAATCTGCCGGTGATGCGTGCCTCTAGGTCTATTTTCTCATGTAATGACTCTGCTGAGAGGAGATACTTACCACTCACATCCCATTGGCTGGACTCCTCAATCCATGAAATCCCCTATCAGGAGTTGTCATGTACATCTGTAAAATGCCTAGAAATCAATGCCATTTGGCCAGCGGTAGTGACCTTTCAGACACAGATAATTTCAAAATGGCATGTGAAAGATTACGTTCAGCAGTCCCAATACAGCATGCAGGATTTCCAATACCACTGTAATGATCCTCTCTTGCAAAAGGGAGAAAAAGCCCAAGCTCAACATGCTTCAGAGAGGCAGCTCTCAAATCTAAAGAAAACAGGGAGGCGGGCTGATTCACAGGAGGGGGATTGACTGCTGGTTTCAACCCCTTTGTCACAGGTCACATCCAGGTGACTTCAGCCTTCCTAGGAGAGAGAGGAAAACAGAGTCAAGACTTAGAGACTAAGGCTTTAGTTCCGCTTTGTGATTCTGCCTGAGAATGTGACTCCACTCTGAGCCTCAACTTCTCCACCTATGTAATGGGACAGTAATACTATTTGTTGTACTTACCTGAGAGAGTCAGGGTTTTTTGTGTGTGTAGTTTTTAATTGTATTCCCAGGGCCTGCTTATCTTGTGACTGGACCTTTGTACCTTTTGACCACCTTTACCCATTTCACTCACTCCCCACTTCCCTACCCCTCCCCTGCCTCTGGCAACCACCAATCTGTTCTATCTATGAGTTTTATTTTATCTTTTAGATTTTACATGTCTTTCTCTGTCTGACTTACTTCACCTAACATAATGCCCTTGAGGCCCATCCATGTTGTAACAAATGGTAGGATTTTCTTCTTTTTATGGCTGAACTAGAAGCCCAGTGCACAAAATTCGTGCACGGAGGGGGGTTGTTCCTCAGCCCAGCCTGTACCCTCTCCAATCTGGGATCCCAGGAGGGATGTCCGACTGCCCGGTGGGATCGGGCCTAAACGGGCAGTCGGACATCCCTCTCACAATCCAGGACTGCTGGCTTCCAACTGCTTGCCTGCCTGCCTTCCTGATTGCCCCTAACCGCTTCTGCCTGCCAGCCTGATCACCCCCTAACCACTCTGCTGCCAGCCTGATTGATGCCTAACTGCTCCCCTGCCAGCCTGTTTGCCCCCAACTTCTCTCCTCTGCCAGCCTGGTCACCCCTAACTGCCCTCTCCTGCAGGGTTGATCACCTCCAACTGCCCTCCCTTGCAGGCCTGGTCCCTCTCAACTGTCCTCCCTTGCAGGCCTGGTGCCTCCCAACTGCCCTCTCCATCTTGTAGTTGCCATCTTGTGTCCACATGGGGGCAGGATCTTTGACCACATGGGGGCAGACACATTGTGTGTTGGAGTGATGGTCAATCTGCATATTACTCTTTTATTAGATAGGATAGAGGCCTGGTGCACAGGTGGGGGCCAGCTGGTTTGCCCTGAAGGGTGTCCCAGATCAGGTGGGGGTTCCCTTGGGGCGTGGGGCGGCCTGAGCGAGGGGCCTGTGGTGGTTTGCAGGCCAGCCACGCCCCCTGGCAACCCAAGCGGAGGCCCTGGTATCTGGAATTTATTTTCCTTCTACAATTGAAACTTTGTAGCCTGGAGCGGAGACCTGTGCCCGGCCAGGGTGTGCGGAAAGCTTTGCTTCTCCTGTTGCCACCGGCAACCCTGGCCTGCTCTCTCAAGCTCCGTTCTGCCGCCATTTCTGTTTGAATTTGTTTACCTTCTATAATTGAAACTTTGTAGCTTGAGTGGAGGCTTAGGCCTGCAACGGCTCGCAGAAAGCTTGGCTTGCTCTGTTACCTGGGAAACCTTGCTCTCTGTGGCTGTAGCCATCTTGGTCGGGTTAATTTGCATACTTGTTCTGATTGGCTGGTGGGCGTGGCTTGTGGGTGTGTCGATGGTACGGTCAATTTGCATGTTACCTTTTTATTAGGTAGGATAATATTACATTTTTGTATGTAATGTATGTATATATACATGTATACATGTACATGTCTGTGTATATATATGTGTGTGTGTATGTGTATATGTTAAGTGAAATAAGGGCATTATGACTGACGTTTGGGTTTGTTCCATGTCTTGGCTATTGTGAATAATGTTATAATGAATATGGGAGTAGAGATAAGAGGAAGTTTTAAAACCTGAAAAGTACATTTTTTTAAAAAGTCATCCTTTCAAAAGCAAAAACTTAGATTGCAGAGATAAGCTAAAATAAGAAACTAAAAATTACTTGAAATCCCATCACAAATTTGTTCATGCATACATGGGTTCTTATTTATTCATCCCTCTCTCATTTCCTCCCTTCTTTCCTTCCTAAAATTGGTTTATATTGAACCTACTATTTGGTAAACTACTTTGCTACTATATTGAAAGTCATTTAATATATTTTTAAAAAATATATTGATTTTTCACAGAGAGGAAGAGAGAGGGACAGAGAGCTAGAAACATCGATGAGAGAGAAACATCGATCAGCTGCCTCCTGCACACCCCCCACTGGGGATGTGCCTGCAACCAAGGTGCATGCACTTGACCAGAATTGAACCTGGGACCCTTGAGTCCGCAGGCTGACGCTCTATCCACTGAGCCAAACCAGTTTAGGCCATTTAATATTTTTCCTGTAACTTTTCATTGTATAGTATTCCATTGTGTATTTGAAATGTATTTTATCTAACCTATCTCTGAGTATTGGACATTCATGTGTTTTTCTCCCCCCTTTTTCTTTCTCCTTCCTCCCTTCCTTCCTCCCTTCCTTCCTTCCTTCCTTCCTTCCTTCCTTCCTTCCTTCCTTCCTTCCTTCCTTCCTTTTTCTTTCTTTCTTTCTTTCTTTCTTTCTTTCTTTCTTTCTTTCTTTCTTTCTTTCTTTCTTTCTTTCTCTCTTTCTTTTTCTTCCTCTCTCCCTCCTTCCTCCCTCCTTCCTTCCCTTCCTTCCTTTCCTTTCTTCTTTTTGCTTTTTTTCCTATCTATCTTTTTTCTCTCTCTCCCTCCAATCCTCCCCCCTTCCCCTTCCTCCTCCATCCTCTTCCTTTCCTCCCACTCTCCCTCCTTTCCTTTTTTCCTTCCTTCCTTCCTTCCTTCCTTCCTTCCTTCCTTCCTTCCTTCCTTCCACTCTTCCTTCCCTCCTTCCTTCCTTCCTTTTTTGCAGTTATAAATGAGGTGCTGGATGCTTCCCCCTAGCACTGTGATAACCCCAAGGAGCAGGAACAGTACAAATAAGAGACAGCCATATGATAGGCTTAGCTAACCAAGGGGGCAGCCATATGAGGCTTAGCTAACCAAACCTTTCCCTAGCATTTTTTATCTAGACTGAAAACATGCAGAGAAGGATGAAAGGGTTACAGTGCCTTTATCTAGACACTAGTGGCCCAGTGCACCAAATTCATGCACATTAAAAGGGGATTCATTAGTGGAAATATTTTAATATTGCTATTTGCCCTTTCTCTATAATAGAAGTGTCAGAGACGACAGAAAATTAGTAAAATGTATATGAAAATCTTTCTCCTATCAGAGTCTGGGGTGCGCCATGGGACCCAGAGTCAAGTCCCCACCAACCCGCAGCACCTCAAAATGGCGCAAGACCCAGACCCAGCTGGCCCTAACCCCATTGGGCAAGATCCAGACCCGGCCGGCCCCACCCTTGTCAAGCCCCATTGGGCGGGGGGGAACAGCCTAATGTCCCCTGGCCTGGCACCAGGCAGGGGGCGCAGCCTCATATCCCCTGGCCCGGCACCAGGTGGGGGGCACAACCTCAGGTCCCCTGCCCCAGCCCAGCACCAGGCAGCCTCAGGTCCCTGCTGATTGCTCATTAAGGCTCATTACAAGAACTCGGCCTCCGCTTTGGGTGCAGCCATCTTGTGTTACGGAAACCCCACCTCTGCTGTGGGCACAGCCATCTTGTGTTATGGAAACCCCTGCCTCCACTGTGGGTGCCACCATCTTTGTGATGGTCAATTTGCATATTCCCTCTTTATTAGATAGGATGGTACTACCAAGCTGTTCATGTTACTAAAGCTGTTTGGATCTGCTTCCATCCATTTCAGCTCTGCTTCTTCAGCACCCCCTTCCCTTCCTCCCGCAATCCTGTGAGAGCCTGCTAAGCCCTCTAATGAATTTTCTTCTTGCCTGAGGCAACCATTAGCCATCTCTGCTGCCTGTTATCAAAAGATCTCTAGCAAATGCAATCAGGAAATATCTGTAGATTGTACAGTACTAACCTGACATTTTAACATTTTAAATTAATCAAAGCAATGGCCAACCTACAGACTTATTAAAACTTATTAATCTTGTTTATAGGGGAATTTTTTTTTTTTCTCCTTCATGAATTTATATTACCTCTAGAAATAGTAAACTTTGGACTTTTTTGGCCTGCCGTGTAAATTGATATTTGTTTAATTTGCCAACAAATTCTATTAGTGTCTGGGCTGGAACCTATTTGGAATGAGTTTCAGCCTAGACCCAGTTTTTATAGGGCATTTCTGAACCTCAGAAAATAAATACTTACTATCATTTTTATGGAAATACTGGCAGCACCATAACTATGGTAAACAGATGGCACTATTGTAAAAGATATATCTATATTATGTGTGCATACAAAGAAGCACAATTAGGTAAATAGGTGTTTGGATGGCCTATGAGAGAGAGGAGCTTTGGTGTGGAATGGTTTTTGTGTTTCCATATGGCTTTTCTTTGTAGTTTTTTGTCTATTTCCTTTAAGAATCCACAGCTGGCCTTCCTCAGGGTTGTCCTGCTCAGCAGTCCTCTTCTTACTCTGCCAGAGAAGAAGGAATTCACTGGGAGGCAAACTCTCCTGAGCACTGGCCTTTGGAAATCCACTGGAAAACCAGCTAGTGGCTTCTAACTTGGAACCAAGTGCAAAACTGTGATCCTAATGATGGTGTAGGACTCTCCACCTAATTCCTTGTCCTGCTGTGATGGGTGGTAAAGATGGTACATATTTCTGCAGAAAAGGCTACAAGACACTACAAAATGGTGTTGGAGAACCAGACTGACTTGGGATTTATAATGTGATAGACTGAGTTTTAAATGCAGTTTGGCCACTTTGACCTGAATTTGAATAATTTATCCAATCAATTCCCTAGTATTGGACATTCTCTAACCACTCATTTTCTTCTTCTCTAAATTATTTCAAATTGGTGTAAGGTTTATGAGTTAGTGAATGCCTGGAATATAGTAAGCACTCTTTAGTGGTGGCCATTATGTTGTATTAATTATATTTGCCAGTAGGATATTTTGGGATTTAAAGAACTCCATAAGCCTCAAGTAAGAGATCTATTGAAAGAATAGATATGGGAATTATAAAAACAGGAATCTCTGCCATATTAGTAGTAATGAAAGTGGGGAGAGCTCAACAAACAGGACCAGGGGACCCATGGCATGTCTGAGCCTAGCAGGGATTGGAACTGGATCATTGCTGCAATTCTAGTGTGTCTACTTTGACCAGGAGATACATGAAGCTGTGGCAATTTCAGACTTAGCTTAACTTGATTGACAGCTTCCTCTTTCTGCCTCTTGGTATGTTCACTCTTGAGGGACTCCCTGCGATAACCCAACTTCTGTGCTGTTGAACTCCCAAGCCACATGGAAGTATTTCAATTGATAACCTCAGCTGAGCTGCAGTATTAGCTGCCAGTCCTGTGACTCCATCAACTTGAACATTCCAGCCCAGGTGAGCCTTCAGATAACTGCAGCCTCAGCTGATGCCAAACTGAATTGCATGTGACACATCCTGTGAAAACTGCTCAGCAAGTCCAATCAAATTAAGAACCATGAGAGATAAGTGGTTTCAAGCTCTACTAAGTTTTGGGGTAGTTTGTTGTCTATTGTCCCAGCAGTAGAGACCTGGGACAATCCCAATCATGAATACCAAATACTTAGTGGGTGTCCATGCCAAATGGAGTGGATGTCAAATCACATTCTCTTGAGGTGGCCTGGAACCCCTCCTACTTGCCATCCACTTCACAGGTATAGGTAATATCATCATAGAGTCATGAAGTCACAAGTGAGCCCTACATGTTTCCTTGCCATCATCTCATCTCCGTATTGCTTTCTTCTCTTCTTTCCCCTTGTCTGGCTCTACTTCTTATGTGGAAGCTGGATTTCTTCTTCTTCTTCTTCTTCTTCTTCTTCTTCTTCTTCTTCTTCTTCTTCTTCTTATTCTTATTCTTATTCTTCAATCTAGCTTCTCTCTTCTCTATCATTTTCTCACATTCCTACCATTTTTTTCTCTTCATCCATCTCTTCCCCTTCCTGTTTCCTAATTTTTCCCAGGTTTGTAACTGGTCCTCCATCTCCCTTTGAGCCCCATCACCTTCCTTTCTTTTGTGTTCCCTGCTGGTAGTAGACAGTTGATGCTCCCACCTGCCTAGCATCTGTTGTTCTTTGTTTTAGTGCCATCATGGATACTCCCTCCCTCCCTCCCACCCCCATTCTACATGGTCTGTCAATCAATCAAGAACCCTCCTCCACCCCTCAATCAAAGGTAGGTAGGTCATGTGATCCAAAATAGGCCAGAATCTTACTCCTGGGAATTTGAGTTTCAGGGGGCTATCACTCAAAAATGATGAGTACTAAGGGCAGACACCTGAAGAGATGGTCCATTTCCTCCTGCTGCTCCCCTGAGGCCTGTTTATTTAATTCTTTTTTTTCTCCTGTGTTATGAACTATTATTTCAATGGATATTTAAATTAGAATCAACCAGAATTATTTACTGTGTATGGAACTAAAAATCTCAACTGACAAATTGTTTCTCTCCTTCCCCCCCTCTTTTATTTTCTCTCTCATTCATCCTCCTTCCCACTGAGTTACTACCTTTCTATATCTTTTTTCTCATTGTCTCTTTTCAGACACACATACATAAGAATTTTCTTTTATATACATCCTTCACCATATTTTTTTCCTTTCATGGTCTGTTTCTTTTCTTTTCATAATTAAATTGTCTTTAAGTTAAAATCTTCTGGGTCTTACTGACACCTAATCAATTCCACATGGCTCTCCTTCCCTGGCTGGGGTTCTGTGCGATTATAACGAATCTGGAAGTCTCTGCCATTGCTTTTAGTTTGCCAGGACTGAGCTTATTCCTTACAGATCCCTCCCATAAGGTCTACAGGCTCTTCCAGAAAAAAAAATCTTTCTTGCTGCATGGCTAAGCTCTTTAAGCACAAGCCTCTCTTGCTAGGTTTGTGCTAGTGTTTGTACAAATTGAGTATTAATATGATACATCCTTGGTGCTGCTTTTTGGGGGGTCTTTTAGAAATCTGGCTGACAGGGTTGGCTCATAGAAAATATTATGATCCAGTGCTGAAGTAAATTCAAAGTAAGAAATAGGAGATCTGATCTGAACTCCAGTCTTAGGCTATGGGCCATCAGCATCCATGATCTTAAAAAAAAAAAAAAAAGATATATACACTAAGTGGCCAGATTATTATGATCTCTGAACACATAATAATCTGGCCACTTAGTGTATGTATGTATATATATTAGAGGCCCGGTGCATGAATTTGTGCATGGGTGGGGTCCGGCCAGCCTGGCCAGGGGGAGGGGACATGGGCGGTTGGCTGGCCTGCCTGCGGGTCAAACTCCTGGTCAAGGGGACAATTTGCATA